>NC_136001.1:24403416-24418416 GCF_048128805.1 Centroberyx gerrardi | reverse complement strand
CAATGTTAAGCTCCATTGATGAGACAGGGGGCTTGGCCAATGGCAAAGCAGACAGAGACCACCAGTCACGCAGCAGTACGTTAGCAAGCACAATTAATTCATCTTACGTTGCATTACTCCTGTTCTATTTTAGATGTACATTTGCATGAAGTGTATGCAGCATGGCGGCAGTGCAGGGCAGTGACAAGTGAAATAAAGAATGATTTAGCCTGAGCACACAGGCATTTATACAGATTACAGCCTGTACGCCTTTGCCCAGAGAGCTATTTGTCTGTTTTCTTTCATTGTAAAAACAAATGCTCACGTTCAAACATGATTTCATTCTAATCTGGTCTGTAATGGAATTAACGTATATATAGGCCAGATCCGAGCCGGCTGTATGCGGCTGGTTTGCGTGCACAGGCCTTTTTGCCCAGCACATACACAATAAGCACACACAGAATCAGGTCATGGGCATTTAAAGGATAAGGCCGGTGTTTTTGAATGCATTGCTTACTGTCAACAAATCCTATGAAAATAACAAAATCAACAATGCGTTTGCTCTACTCCCGTTACTTTCTGACTTCCCACGTACTGTTTGTACGTGGGTGTCTGTACCGTCAACCCAGAAGTAATTGGCTCCAATTGTAAGATAAAACCTTGAAATACAGCTCACAAAGACATAGTTTCAATCTTTAAAATCGCTAACTGTTACCACGAAAAGTCAGACTGTTGTAGTTATTACCAAATCAAATTCAAATGGGAACAAATTCTTCATTACGCCGGGGACTATTTTCGGTGCTACGGAACTACTTTCCTGAGATCGCAAAGTGTTTACAGCCGGCTTATTAAGTTGTTTGAGGAAAAAGTCGGCTGGCCCGGTGCATCGTGGTGATGAAATATGTTGCCCAGAGCAACGGCATGGCTCTGTGACATGTTTTTAATCGTTTTTTTAATACAATGGAGTTCTATGGCTGCTGGGACATGGCTTCATTGGGCACCGGCTACATGGACGAGACTTGCTGGCAAAACAAAATCATTGCTGATTTTGTTAGTTTCTTAGGATTTGTTGACAGTAAGCGATGCATTAAAAACACTGGCCTTATCCTTTAATATGGAGGTTACATGATTCATATGAGATAATAACAAATGAATACACTGACATGACATTTATAATATTGGAAATTTCACATAATAATACATAGAAAAATTGAGCTCTTGGGTTATGGTAATTTTTCATCAGGGTGATAAACTCACTTTAAATAGGCTTCTGTATCACAATGATCAATGGCGCTGTTTACATTAGAGCCAGTGTGCGTTGTAATTGTCGCAACAAGACATGAAGCATGGATTCTGCAGCACTTAAAAGGTTAATGGTATGCACAATGATAATACTCTATAATATGCCTTTTAGTGTGCGGCGCATTGCATGACAGCACATTAAATGGCATGTGTGCCTCAAAAGAGAGGGCGCCGACTCCAAAGAGAGATGTAGATTCATTCATATGTCTACCTGTTTTTTGTTTTTTTTTGTTTAGTTTTATCTATATCTATATATATATCTATATATATATAGATATAGATATATATAATGAAACACCTAAATAAACAGAATTTAAAAAAATACAAAATTTGAAGGTAAGGTCAAGAAACGATGAGAACCAAAGACACCTGAATTAAATAACAGAACTAAATGCAGACAACAATCAACATGGAGAAAGTCCTCTGATGGGGAAAATGAGAATGTGGTGGTGTGAGGGTGTGTGTGTACGTGTGTTCAAAGAGAGAGAGGGAGAACGTGTGTGTTGTGTTTTTTGTTCTAAGTCAGTTGTCTCTGTACTGACAACTGACAACAAAATTCCTCAAAACTGTAATAAAGTGGTTCCAACCACAGCATTAGCTAAATATACAGTATGATAAGATGAGGAACTTAACAATGGAATGGTTTCTGATCCATTACTGCAGGACGCTTGTTTTTGACCTGACCTCTTAATCTGCCCAAACCAAAAAAACTGAAACCAAATGGAGTAGCTTACACTTTCTATGTAATCTCACTGATAGAGGGAGAAGAAGCTACCAGGTAAAGGTCATGTTGTATGGGAATACATTTTCTAAATCTTTAATACTTTATTATATCGAGTAAGAAATGCTCTGAAAGTCTTTCATGCTATTATTTCCTCTTCTTCCACACTACAGAATGCAGGATTTTAACTAGCGCCAGAAGAAGTCACATTACCCCAATTCTGGCATCACTTCACTGCTTATCTGCTTTCAGAATTCCCCTTAAGGTTTTCCTGGCCACTTATAAAGCACAAATAAATTTGGTCCCCAGTTATCTCTCTGGCCTCTTAACCCCTTATGAGCCTGAGCCCAACCTCAGATCCCTGGGCAGGGGGCTTCTGATCATTCTTAAAGGAATAGTTCACCCAAAAATCAAAATTCAGTCATTATCCACTCACCCCCATGCCAGCTGAAACTCGGGTGAAGTTTGGTGATTTCAGCTAAACAGTGGTGTAAATGTCGGTCTTTTCAAGTCACTTTGGGATCGTTTGACTTCCGGAGACTTGGATTATGCTGCTCTAGCTGCATGGAGCCTTTTTATGGTTATTTTCCATTATTTTTTCAAGTCAGGTCAAGTCAGGTCCCCAGCAACTTCAGTTGTTTTGGAGAAGGCTTCTACGCCGTTCCGCTGTGGAGCTCAGGGCCTGATGTATGGACTAACAAACTTCACCCGAGTTTCAACTGGCATGAGGGTGAGTAGATAATGACTGAATTTTCATTTTTGGGTGAACTATTTCTTTAAATGCAGACTTAAGAGCAAAGGAGACCCGGCCTTTGCTCTCTGGAATGTCCTACCTGAGGAGCTCAGGCAGGCAGAATTAGTGTCTTTTAAATCACTTCTTAGCACCAACTTCTACTGATCTGTTTTGGAGTAATGATGTTTCCACTATCGTTGCACTACATTGAATTGTTGCATAATCTTTGTATATCATTACCCCCTACCACCCGGCTTATCCTAATTAGTGTTCTATGTTCTTATTTTCACTCTGTTTAACTTTTAGTTGTCATAGTTTTCAATAAATGTATAAATGATTAAAATATCAATTACATTATGCACATTTTTCCCTCTTCATTCTGCTGCTGCAGCACAAAGTAGGTCTGTGCAACTTGATTTCTAAAATAAAAGAGCCACCAAAAAAAAATAAAAAGATGACTTGTGTTACATGATCTACTTTATTATTTCCGACCAAAAGGACTTGAATGCACGTCAAGTGATAATTACGAGCACTCGAAGGCAGCATCAGACACTGCTAGCCAAGTCGTTTGAGAGAAGCACTCAATATGAAAAGAACAGCAAATACTGGCAATAGATAATAGATGTTGTAATGTTTTACCGAGAAAAATAATGTTTTTTTTATCAAAACAGTGTAAAATGAAGGTTTCAACAGATTGCTCCTGGTGGTTGAGCCTTTTTACAAAAAACTCCTACGTAAAAAACTCTGTACTTGGAATACTGCCAGAAAAGCCAGCCAACTTGTAACTACAATGTTTTGCCATGATGAGAAATTTAAGGTCTATTGATACTTTAGAGCCATGAGTGAGTTTTACTTACATATTTAATTTGTGAGCATAAACTGTGAAGTGCGTGTTTAACTTTTGAAACTAGAAGTAGGCTAATTAACATACAGTAGGTCTGAAAAACTGACTTTGAATGATTCTGGTGGTCTTAATAAAGTTATTCTTTTACTTGTGTTTTATAAAGTCAAGCTTTAAAATGTTTTTTCTTGCTGGCTTTTGCTCTCTGCTGCAAATAGAGTATTATGTTCAATTTGGGTTGTACTTTTCAGTAACTTGCAACTTAGAGAAGCAAATTAAAAACATTGTGAGGCACATGATGAATCATAATATCTGAAAATACAGTGATATAACATATCGCCCATATTGTCCCAATCTAGCATTGAGGGCCTAGTGCTGTAAAAAGTTGGCATATAATAAGCATTCTGGTGCCAGGAAGACTCATTCCTTCCTTCACAACTTCTCAGATACACTGACAAGTCGTCAATGACTCAGCCCGACAAGGGTGAGGGAGGGAGGTTAGCGTGAATTAGCATCCCAGTGCTAAGCTACTGTGACGCTGCAAAAAGGATGATATAATTAGCTGCTCTCTCCTCAGATAAGGCAAGGTCGCCTCAGGCCATTCAATCAAGACCCGCTTATGACTTGACTGGCATGGATAACCTCGCTAATCTTCCACGACTGGATAAACATTCAGCGATGCAAGGTTAAGGTTCAAAAGTAAGTCACAAGAGTTGAGCTTTATACGGATGCTGCGGCAGCGGTTATTGTAGAAGTAGAAGTGGCTGTAAATGTGATAGTACCTTTCATTATAAAGATATGATCGAGTAGTTGTAGTTGTAGTAGAGATCTGTTTTGTGAAATTAAGTGATAGTGTTTCCTTTACCATTCCCTATAGTTGTCATTTCAAGTATGAAGAGCATTCCAAGGCCATGTTAGAAAGCCTAATACAAAAGAGTTGTATTGTGTCCTTGTAAGTTGTTGGTGAATGGTACTGTATATCGAAGGCTGGTTAACAAGCAGCACAGATCAGTTGGCCTTGTCTCTTGTACAGCAGAGTAGCTGCTGGATAAATTTACTCTCTAATAAAACCAAATGATAAGGCAGCAGCAACTCAAGGAGTGGTCTCATATTCTTAATATTTTTATATTGCTGTTTCTGTCAAATAAAAACAGACATAATCAAGAAAATGAGTAGCGTCCTATGTCAACATTGGTGGTCAAATTTGTTTTTCCATAATACAACACACTATGCTCAGATGTGAATAAGCTTTGTGACATTCTGGCCATGAGACTAAAACACTGATGACTATATATTGGTTTGATAATTTCCCACAGAGTATCATGCTGACATAATATTCTGCCTTGCCTTCATCATCAAGAAATAACAAATAGTTCAACCCTGCACACACACACACACACACACACACACACAGACTCACACAGACTCTATACAGTACATGTGTGTTTTCATACACGCATCATACACAGTGCTACACTAGTTGAAGCTTAAGATGAAAGCAAAGGAAACTTGTTTTACTGCCTGCCAGGCACACCGCAGATAAAACAACTCAACTCAACACATATTTATAGGGGAATCAGCTGATAAGGGTTGAGAAATGGCACCTTGGTAGGTGAGCAAACTAGAATCACTCTGACAAGAAAGAAAGCTAGCATGCGTTGAGCGACAGCCAGAGAGTGCAGCATGTGGGGGGTGAGAATGTGACATCAATGGGGCTGGGAAAACAAGCTCTCTTTGTAGTGACAGATCAAAGGCATGGCCCTAATAAAGAAACGATATATATTCCTGCACACACCGCATTGATATGTGTTTGTGTCTCCTGAGCCTTAGCACTCGTCATTAGCCATTTGTTTTTCCGGAGCTGGCATCTGAACTTGGCCGTTTCCCTGCCTGTCTATTTCTCTCCACACTGTTCATTTTCCTCCTTTCCTACTCTTGCTGTTTCTCAGTGATTGTAGCCTTTAATGAGTCACCTGCAGGTCTGTGCTACTGAGGACTCCGATAATTAGGACCCCACAAGCTCCAGATAACGACTTGCACACACTCAACCCTGCACACATGTGCGAACACATACTTGCAACCATGCATATCATGCCATGCACAGATGCCAAACACACGCACGCACGGACATACACATACATTAAAACACCAAACACATGCACGCACACACACACACATTGACAATCTCCAACTTTCATTAGGGAGACATGCACTTGTAAACCACCCAGTTTGTTCAGTCTGAATCAGAAATTAGACACTTGATAGCTCTCAAGAACTGCACAAGCTAATCAAAAACCAAACAAGGTCCCACGCCAGAACAAAACATAAACACAGTCATGTGGCATCTATTATGTCTCTGTACAACAGCAAACAGCAGAATGCCAACGCAATCAGCATCCTGTCAGGCAATTAGTGAGGAAAGCCAATCTCTCTGTACTCTTTTGCTAACCTGTTCCTGCAACCTTTCCTCTGTGGATTTTTCAGTGCCATTAGTTGTGCCAAATTGTGTTGTTTCTCCCATGGTGTGTGCTGTAAAAGTTAATATACAATTAGAGGCAGAGAGTCAGCCCGGTGTAACAATGTAATTACCCATCATGGCTTAACCTGCACAGCAGGCTTAGCCAGCACCCTCAGCATGTCGGCTTAAAGTCATAATCCATGACATTTCCATATAAATACATTTCTGTTTTACTACTCTCTATCACTGATTGATACAACACAACAGTGATTCAACCTATACCCAGTTCATGAAAGCTCTGTTCTAAACACCTGTGAACAACAGCAGTTTGTTTGGGAGAAATAGAAGAAGAACTGGGTAGTTAGTATGAGCAGCAATATCCACCATGGCTGAACAGACAAAGAAAAGAGCGCCACCTACAGAAAATGCAAGAAAAAGAAACAGATGAATCGCTCAGAGGAAGGCAAAGGTGCTAAGAAGGAAAGGAACCGTCTCTGAGCCAAAAGTAAAGTGAATATCAGCCTTGGTTTTATACCAGTCAAAGATGAGAAGGGCTGAGGGGCGATGCAGATGTGGTACTTTTTATTTTGGACAGGTAGGTTTTGCTATCGTTTATTAGCTGCAGTCTACATTGAGTGGCTTTATTATTATGTTGGGCCAGTTCCTACATTGAGTTGTAGCTTGTTAGACCTACTGCTACATACTAACAAAGGTCAGGTGCTAATGTTACTGTAAGCAGTCAGTCTTTTATCTATACGTCATTATCCGTTGAGTATTTGCTTGCAGCTATCAACTGTAATAGATATCCAGTAATAATGTAACTGTTTTTTCATCGTTTTATAACACATTTGATGTTTTTATATAGTGTGGGTATTTCCATCTCTGTAGACATGGTCGCTCTTGGGCACTGGTTTAAATTCTGGTGTTGCGTTATTTGTAGCTGCTTGGCTAGTCTCAGTAGCCAGCAGCCCAGGCTTGTTTATTTGTGGCTGTGGGAGCTGCTGTCAGTCCAGTGACGTCAAAGTACTGGCACTGTGGCAAAGTGATCACTGGGAAATGCAGTGCAAATTAAAACACCACAGACATGACCGCTTATCACCAAAGATGTTGCCAAAATAAAAAACAACAAAGGAGAATCTCACAGATTATCACTTTAATCAAATAAGTCAAGCCACAGTGACACAAAGATGCACCCTCACACATGCAGACACACATGTACACACACACACACAGACACACACATACTGAGGAAGAGAGAGATGGAGAGAGTGAATGGTTATTCCTTATAGACAGTGGAGAGCAATAAGAGCGCCATAAACACCATTCCAAGTGTTTAAATGCCCATTACTGATCAACTATACAAACTGAAAAATGACTATTGAGGCTAGCAAGAGTAGTGAAGACCATTTAAATTCACTGAGATTACCATGCCCCCTTTTTACCTAACTTTACCTAAGACTGTAGAAAGTGAAACTAAATGAAAGCTAAAGTGGCTAATCTAAAAGTCAGACTAGCAAGTAGCAGAATCATCAGAGCAGGCACTGGTTCTCCACAGCCTCACAGGCAGCACAGTCAGATGGCATTATTATGCAGTATTCTGGTCACAGACTTCAGTACATAAGTGATTCCATTCACCTCAGCAGAATGTGTATGTGTGTGTGTGTGTGTGTGTGTGTGAGAAAGAGAGAGAGCGAGAGATGATGATTACTGAGGCATTGTGAGTAAACCTAACAAGTAAATTGAACACAGAGGTGGGCCTCCTCTCTGCTTGTTCTTCTGTCCTCTAATTTCATTTTTTATCCAGTTCACTAGTGGGGGGCCTTGCATCTCAATGAGGCTCCGTCCTGCTGGGAAGTGGTCTCACTTCTATCAAAGAACAATTCTCTCACGCTGTTAGGAGACTGACAGGAGTGAAGGAGGGAGGGGAGGGGGGCCATGGAAAGGTGGTAATCAGTTACGCAACAGTGTTATGTGTGTACATCAGGGGTTGATGGACGCATCCTGACACCACTGAGAAACATACTGAGAGTAACACCTCTCCTAAATTCCAATGCAATACACATACCGTTCACACACACACACATACACACAAAAATAGTGCCGTACATCTCCATCAATTAGATTGTTTTCCGCAATAAGATACTAAATGTCACCTCTGCTAGATTGCAGTAATACACACACACACACACACACACACACACACACACACACAGTCTGACAAATGGACAACACAATTTATGGCGCCACCAGCAGAGATAAATAGAGACAGATGAACACATACATCAAACCAACGCATCTGATCTGAACCCAAATCACATCTGGATTTGGTATTTGGTATGGTTGCTCTGAATTATATACTATATGCCCTCTTTGAACCGTCATACAACAAAGTACAGTTTAGACACTGAAACAACAAGGCCTCTCAATTCATTTGATGCACTGTCCCATTTGTTTAGACGTCAGTGCCTCCGTGTTAATGCAAGACCCACATCCACAATCGCTCAACAGTCTTAGAGGAACTCTGCCCTCCCAAACTCCTGAGTACAGTTTTCATTCCCAAAGGCAAAACGGACACAGTGGCTTGTAGCTATTCGTCACCTTTAACACCATCCAACTCTTCACATCCTCTGCTGTCTTCCTGGCAGGGACCTTTTCTCTCTGCCAGGTTCCCAGGTCCCCGCTCCCACTGCTATGATCGAGCAACTGACAGCTTGACCTCTCCTCGCTGAGACACATCTTTTGACTGCAGCCATTTTCCCTCCATTATATTTAGCAATTGGCCTGTGCCTGCCAGAGAGAGGGGGCTAGTAGCTGAGGCTATCATTCATAGCAGAGAGGAGGAAAGGATTAAGGCCATTGAGAAAGAGGAGAGAGAGAGAGGGGTCTGCATCTTAATGCAGGCCCGTGTGTGGAACAGCCTTGTTATTTGGTGGCTTGGTAAAGAGAGGGATGTGGAGAGAGAGGAGGATGCAGTGGGTGGGTGGGTGGATGGGTGGTGGGTGGTTGGGGGTTCTTAGGGTGGAGGGGGATTAGGGTGAGGAAAAGATAGATGGGGGGAGAAATTCTGAGAAAAATGGTAAACAAGGGCAGAGAGACAGATGTAGAGAGGAAATACTGTAAGAAAAAGAACATCTATTCTTATACTGCAGGTAAATGCTACAAGTTACAAGTTAACCTGTTATTTGAATTCTACCGTAGCTTCACTGAGGCCAGAATCTGACACAAAGCAAGCATCTTTTTTAGCAGAAACAGATACGTTTGTGGCTCTTTTCTTTTCTCATCCCGTCTCTTTTTCTCTGTTTACTCCCACAATACTTCTCAGTTTGAAAGCATTGTTGGAGCACATAATGGCAAACATGGAATTGTTTTTTTTACTTTTTGCATAATGCAAATCAAACTCAGAGTTTTATTGGAATGAAGTCAAATAAAATTCATTCCAAAATATTCTATATCCATTTTGCTACCTGGAATTCATCAGTCAATATTTCAAAAACATAGATGATTCCATCCTCAAACACAATTAATTTGTAAATAAAAGGAGTAGGAGTAGGCATCCATTTTTTTTTTCAAATTGCTCACATAACCTCCACAATATATAATCAATGCTCAATAGTGGAAGCAGATGTGACACACTGACGTTAAGCATCATGTTAGACTACAAAGCGGCAAACACTTTCTTTTTTGTTTTGTCCATAATGCCTTAATATTATTCGTAATTTTCTCCGTACCTTGATTTTTCTTCAAGAAGCAGGGTTCCTCTGATCTTCCAGCCTAGGAAAGCTGAGGCACTACAAACTAAAGGTTTTTCACCGGTGACAGCACACTGAAATGCGCCTGAGCAGATGAGGAATGGTAAAAATGTCTCTCTTGAACATTTGGCTATAAGGGGATTAGGAGATCATCTCACTCAGACAGGGAAAAAAATCTTCCTACAACATTTAAAGGAATCCTGCATTACAATCAGACACGGACCTGCTTCCACAGCATGCACAAACACACACACACAGACACACACACACAGACAGATACACACAGGAACACAAAACGCAACACTGAACCATCATAAGGGTATTTCACACCCCATTGGCCTCCTTCAATCATGGCTATTTGCTTACACATTCTATTAGGTTAGTCAGTTAATCACATCAAAGAAAACAGGCCCTTTCTGAGCCAAATCCGTTGAAAAAAAATGGCCTCCTGACGATCACTACACTAGCAGAGGAAAAATAATTGGTGTTGCACGCAGGAATTGAACCCAGGTGCCCAAACACCTGAAACATGTTACAGTCTTAGAGGGATGTTTGGTCTGCAGAACAGACCAGCAGGGCGATACTTACCAACTGATGGATGGCAGTTGGCTACACAAACAGTGTAAGCACCTGCCACACTCGTCTTAATCATTTTTCCATTTGTTGGGTGTGGACGGAGGCTCCTATACAGTAATTACAGTGCCAATAATGGACTCGGAGCCAACTCAGGTGCAGTAAGCAGATATATTCCTGGTCCAGTGATTCAGAGAGATCATCTCCACCAGGTGTCTGACATTTCCCTGGGTAATTAACAATATAGATTAACCAATCAAGCATACAACCAAAACACAAAAACCAGCAGTTAGTCCTCAAAGGACATTAGGTGTTTCCCTGGCATGGATTCCCTATTTATTATCCATTATCCATTTCATTATCCATTTCAGTTTCTCCCAGAGCCTTGGAGTATGTTTGATGACCTTAGGTGGGCCTTTTACATAATACTATACAGTCATTAGAAGAGGTTTGGAAAAGTGCATTCAGAGTATAAACACTGCAGAACAGAAAGCCACAGTGAGGAGAAGCTTCTTAGTGGATGCCTCTTTGAATGTATAAAAAGGAGGACAAATAGGCAACAAATAAACCATTAAAAGCCTGACAAACCAGTCACATGAATTGGCCATCCTAGTTGTTAAAAGCCTAACTGATCAACATTGGACAAGCCTACATCTACACTTTCTACATATTTCTGGATTAGCATAGAGGGGACCTCAAACCTCAAGTAGTCAAACTTTTGCCATATGTGACCCAGGCTCCTCATATGGTTTTGCATTAACTGACATTTTCATATAGCACTCAGCAGTTGGACTGGACTTTTCAAACCCTGCGTCTATCTTTACTATCTAAGTAAAGATAGAAGCAGTTAGATTGTGGTTGTGACAACTGAAATTTGATGTCTGACAGGCATGCCAAATGGGTGCAAAAATGTAAGAGCAAGCAAGAAAAAGTAAGTAAAACAAAGAGCTCAGGAACACACAGTTCTGTTCCACAAGCAAAGTAATGCAGCACTTACAAGTCTCCTGTGCTTTTTGCAAGTCGTAGCCTATAGATCATTTTCAAATATTACACACTTTTTTGTGTTCTTCGGTGTGACAAACTGCCATCAGCAAATAGGCGTGAACTGCAGCACAACTTAATTTGAATGACAAACATTGTTTTCTCCAACTCTCGTTGCAATTCCGTTATCTTTCCTAGCAATCCCTGCAGTTTCCCACACAGCATATATTACTGTTGGTGAGTTTGAGCCTTTGCTCAGCATAATCCACTTCATTCACAGTATTCTTGTTGATTTCTCTTGCATCTCAACTAGCTTATTATAAGCCAAGCTTGCTTGCAGATGAATATCTCACAGTCATTTCACTGTCTACAGTTGACTTTTATAACTGCAAATATCTTCTTGGCAAACAGAGAAGGGGAGGTTGTTTGACATTTTCACAGCCTAAATTATTCATACTTTTGACAATAACGGAGATTCCTGCCAAATGCTAAGGAAGGTAAATTAAGGTGCAATGTCTCTTTTTGCTCTCAGTCCCAAAAAAACAGGCACAAACCCTTCGTAAGCAAAAGACTTATAATAACTTGTAATACTCTTATAAATTAGGAGGAAAGCTGTGATCTATTTCTAAGACCCCATAGCTTTATAGAGAGCCAGTATACATAACACACATAGATATGAAAGATTTTGTTTCTTCTGCAGAGACAATTACCAAATAGAGGGAATGACGACATCTTAGCTCTCTAGTGAGGTCATTTAAATATAGACTTCTGCTACTTTATCTGTTTGTGCAGCTTCAGAGCCTACTGATACACGATCATATCCTTCCGTACTTTATTTTATGCTTTCCTCCTTGTACTTCAGCCACAGTGACATCAACATTTTGCCTCTCTTTAACCTTTTCTATAAGACGGCAACATTATAACTCATGTTTACTGCACTCACGTGACCATTAAAGCACCCTCTTCAATATGAATTATTACTGAACCACCCGCTCCAAAAAGTCATAGCACCCTTGGTAACTCTTTGAGGAAACGCAAGAAGAAAAAGATTTCACTTTTTTGCCCATATTCTCTTCATCCCTCCATTGATGCAACATGGTGTAATCTAGACCCCCTGTCTGAGCAGTGGAATGCACACCTCCGACTCTGCAGATATTTAATACAGGACTGGCCTATACATTATGGATGGCCTTCTGCAATATACCATCCCACTAAAACGGAGCCACTGCGCAAATAGGGAAAATAGCAATGACCTGCCCTTGGTGTACCGCTGGGGTTAGGAAGTTCTATTCCGGCACAGTTTTCCTATCCATACAGCATCTGCCATGAAAACACTGGCATTTATAATGAACAGAGCACCATGCACTAAGGTCAAGGAGGTCATCGTGTATACAACAACAAATCATCAGTCACTTACTCCTGCAATGGAGTCCATAATGTCACCAAATGAACCAAGAAAACAGTCACAGGCAGACAAATTGACTTATGATGATGCAGTGCAAAGATAAAAGACTTTACTAAGAGTATAATGCAACATGGCTGTGGGCTGGTATGTTTCCTTGTGTATGTGTGCATGTGTGTGTGTGTGTGCATGTGTGAGGGAGACAAAGAGAGAGGGCAGAGGGCAGAGTGCTACTGAAAGTGATGAGATGCGATGAGACACAGTTTGAGTGAGTGCATACTAGCAGGAGTAGGAGGGCGGGAGAGAGAGGTAGAGTGTGTGAAAGCAGACGAGAGAGAGAGAGAGAGAGAGAGAACAAGAGCAGGAGAGAGAAGATGGACAAAAATGTTAGCACAGTCTACTAGTTTTTCCTCTCTATTTATATATTTTTTTTTTGCAGCCAAAGCAAATTGAGGCCACTAACACAGCAGTTAGGCTGCTTTTGAGGTCGCTCAGAAAGCTGTGCTAAAAGGGTAGCTAGACCTAAATCCAATGTTAATTTGATGGAATGAAAGACACAGCAACCTACTAAGGGAGTCAAGCACGTTGTAGTGCATAAAGTGATTATAACTCGCCTCATGTCAATTCTATAAAGTAGAGCCACAATCCAGTGTGCTGGGGTTAATATGATTAAATTGTTAGGAAAAATACTATTGATTTATCCTGATTAGCAGATAATTTATGGCTGCTTGGATCTGACTCAATGCTGTGGTTTCCTTTACAGGGCCAAACAGGGATAGCCAGGTTCTTCTCATTACTCATTTCACTCAGTTTACCACAAAGCATTTGTCAGCATTTCTGACTCTTTTTGCTTGCTTTCACTAACAGAGATGACTTGCAAGCTGAACCATCACATCTCCTCTACTCTCAACATTTTGAGCTGGCCCTAGTAAGCTCCACTCAGCCGTGCTGTGGAAAGGTGACTGCTGATTGGCTAGGGCTGGATGGGTGACTCATTTGAGTTTGTAGAGTAAATGACCTTGTAAATATGGGACTGGGAGTCTGGGCTAAACTATCATGACTGGAAGGAGGCTACATATTATAATGCTTGAGTAGCCCCATCACTGACAGTGACCAGGCCGTTCCCTCGTAAGACCCTAAAATTATGATTATTTACATAAACAAAAATATTGTGGATTATTGAGCTTCATGCGCCATAAAAAGGATGGAAATTCTGGTGGCTGTAATTCAAGAGTGCCTGGGCTGGAGTGTTTAACCAATAAAACGATCTATCTCGTTATGGTCAAATTGGAAAAGGGTCAAACACTGACAACAAGTCTCTCCAGCTCTCCCCAGTGCCACCTGACATTCTAGTCTCCTGTTCCTCAAGCCTTGTGGACTTTACTTTTGATGGGAACTGTGACCTATAGCTTTAAAGTGCACTAAACACAACTTCAAGTCAAATGTCATGCACCTGCCTGGCAACCCTATTTTTATGTATTTCTCTTCCACAGCCCCTTATGAAAAAGAACTATAGTAATCTTACAAGAAATTTTAGGAATAGGAATATTATAGTGAGTTAAAAGCCATAGTAGCCTACAAATTCAGACACCTTATAGTAGCACAGCCACTCTATATCTAGTCTATCTATAGGAATATTAGGCTATAGTGATTTTTGTGTTAGGTTCCCTGTGTTTGAGCTTTAAAGTCGACTGTCTGCATCGTCGTGGCACTACAGCTTTCAAAAGCATTTGGCTATTTGCTCCACCTGAATGGGGTGCCAATGTGCCAGTTACACAGGCAAATGACCCTGATTGTATGTGGGCTATAATAAAGTAAAACGTGTCATTAACCTCAAATGAAGACGCGTTTGTGTCAGAAATGTAAACTGGCCGATATCACCCGCCTTTGACTCCAAATCTCCATTAAGCCTTGTTGTTTTTTGTTTTTTTACCTGTCAGAAATAATATTCGTTGCTGCTGTGGATGCCGTGGAAGAGCTGCATCATTCCTGATACACAGCAAACCATCGCATAGACGCTTCAAATCGCCCACGAATGTTTTTTGTAACCATACAACTGACAAGCCCGACGTCCTGCGAAATATTAGGGGGAAAAAATAACGATGTCTAGTGAAACCGCTACGGCAGCAGCGCAACGAAATCTGACTCCAAACCAGGTTTTCACAGCCTTTGAATCAGCCTGACTCACATTTTCACCCAATTTGGATGAAACATCCACTTTTATCTTTTGCTTAATATGTAAAACACGCACACAGATGTCG